>NC_000068.7:51556714-51604214 GCF_000001635.26 Mus musculus | reverse complement strand
GTCCAACTCCAAGGAGGCAACACACAGTATTGTTTCCTGAGATTGGATGTGGAGACATTCTCCTGGGGCCCTGAGTGCTGTATTCAGAAAGCAAGAATCATTGATGTTTGCAGTGCATCCAAGCCTCCGCTGAATATCTGAATCGTGATTATTGAGAGCATCCCGTATGAGCCCCAGTACAGCTTGCTTCTGGGCGGCAAGAAGGAGGCCTAGTTGACTCCTGAGGAGAAAGACTTTAAATAACAAGTCAGAGAAAATGCAAAAGAAATACAATGAAAGAAAAAAGAACACCCAAATCAGCTGCCTTCTAGAGGAGCTGTTCCAGCTGGGCAAGCTTCTTGCCTATATTGCTCAAGACTGGGCCAGTGTAGCATTGCCTAGGGCTATGTGCTAGAGGGTAAAGAGTGGGCGATCATCTGAGAAAGATTAACGCCCAGAGAAGCAAATCAGTCATCGTCCACAGCTCATATAATAGAGGTGCTTTTTGTTCTGGGTTTTGTTTGTTTATAAGGGGTCACCCTCTTTTTGGACACCTGGATGATTTGGGGGGCTTGAAGAATGTACTTTATTCTACTTGAGGCTGTTCGGTTTCCTGATAAGAATTTGTTGCTTATTTGGATAGAATGAGGGTGTAACAAAATTTCACACTATAGCCCGGGCTGGCCTCAGCCTCCCACATGCTGTGATTACAGACAGGTACCACCATATACAGCATATTGTATGTGTCTATAACATTATTTATTATGTAAACTTGTTTTAAAAAAAATTGAAACTTGTGTTTGGATCATACTCACCCCAGCTCTCACTGTTTTTAATTTTTAAAACTGATTTGTGTGTGCACATGTATGTCACAGTGTGGGTGTGGCCAAAAGACATTATGGAGTCGGTTATACCCTGTGGGGATTGAATGATACCTCAGTGTGTCAGACTCCTACTATGGGAAGTGCCTTTATCCACTGAACCATCCTGTTAGCCTAGTTTATTACCTATTTTTATGAACAAATAACATACTACGAGTTTAAAACAAAAAAAAAAAACCAAACCAAAACAAAAAAGAATGTACTTTATTTCTTTACTATCCACTACATTTAGCCAAGAAGAGTGGCTTTCATTTATACATACGTGCAAGCTAGATGGGTGTCTGCAAAGAAGAACGCGCTTGTTTCAGTTCATAGACGCTTGGCTCTGTTCTGTGACTTAATGCCTCTGGTGGGCAGAGGTGACCTTCCCATCCACCCTCCTCTCTGACCTCTAGATCTAAACAGCTAAACTTTGCTTTCCAATGCTGGTCACCATCCAAAGTGCCCTCTCCACTGGCCTCCTTGGTGATCTCAGTATCTAAACAACAAGGGAAAGTTCCAAGCGGTGGTCCAGCGCATGGATTCTCATAATTCCTCCACAGTGATTTGCCTTCGTCAATGCTTTCTTTTTATTCTATATATAGAGAAAGTTTTCCTATAACATATGAGGTTCAGTGGCTGGGGCCTTATAAATTAGAGTCACAAAAAAAAATAGAATGGCATGAGGAACACAAACTAAAAAAGAATGCTCTCTCTCTCTCTCTCTCTCTCTGTGTATTTGTGTGTGTGTATGTGTGTTTGTGTGCATGTGTAGAAATAATAAATTAGAGACATGTGACCCCATGGAATGGTTACAGTTGTATACACATAGCATTTTAATAGAAGACAATAAAGCAACAGAAATGGAAAGGGACTTTAGAGTTTCTGTGTGTGTGTGTGCATGGGTGGTGGTGGTGGTGGTGGTGGTGGTGGTGGTGGTGGTGGTGGTGGTGGTGAATTCTGGGAAGTCCAATAAAGGAGAAAGCTAGGTGGCTTAGGCTTGTCAGTAAAGCCACACTGGCTTCTCCTGGGTCCCTCTGGGCAGAGGAGGTGGGCAATAGTTTCTGGGGTGCTGCAGTTTTCCCTTCTGGTAGAGAGGAGAGGAGAGAGCTTTGTAAGTGCAGAGCCCCTCCCCTTCTGCTTCTCTCCCTTTGCTTCAACTTCCCATAGTCCTTGTGGGGTGCTGGTGGCATGCTTTGCCTGGCAGACGGATGCTTCTACCTCTGCCATCGCCTTCTTTCTCTTCATTTCTGTTCTGTTGCTTATGTGCCTCTTTAAAGTTTCCCTTTTTGCTAGGCATGGTGGTACACACCAACCAATCCCAGCACTCTGGAGACTGACACAGGAGGATCACTGAATCCAAAGCCAGCCTGAGATACACAAAGCAAAACCCTGCCTCAAAACAAACAACAAACAAAAAAGGAATAAAAAACACAATAGCAACAAAATATCCCTTTTGTTCTACAATTCTATGTTAGTTGTTACTGTGGCTGGGGATTTCTCAGTGAATTCATTAGGTAATTCCTTCTGTGGATTGTTTTTGATGATTTTTTCTTTATCTACCTAAATTACTATGTAAAATCTAAAACACAAGCAAGATTTTTTTTTTTGAATTGACTTTGTTCTTGTTAAAAAGAAGAAAAATGAACAACAACAAAAAAACCTTTTGAAAGCCCAAGTTGTTAAATATGAATTAACATTTTAAAAGAATGCCTCATATATGTCTCTTTACAAGAGGTCAGCATGCCCACCTCCCCACCAGCTGACCTCTGGCCATCTGTGCTGGCTAGTTTTAAGTCAACAGGAGATAACTGGGAGTCACTTTGGAAGAGGGAGCCTCAGTTGAGAAATGGTCCTCCTCACTAGATTGGCCTGTGAGCAAGCCTGTGGTGCATTTTCATGATTGAGGGCCCAATACACTGTGGGCAGGGCCACTTGGGAGCTGGTGGTCCTGGGAAGTGAGGCTCAGCAAGCCATTAGGAGCAAGCCAGGGAGCTGCATCCCTCCATCGCCTCTGCTTCAGTTTCTGCCTCCAGTTTCCTTCCCTGCTCGAGTTCCCGCCCTGACTTCCCTCAGTGATGGGCTATTACCAGGATGTATAATTAAACTAAATCTCTTCCTCACTAAGTTGCTTCTGGTCATGATGTTTTATCACAACAGAAGAAAACAAACTAAAACACCATTCCCTTGGCTGAGGACAAGAATGTAGAGGGGAGCTCCCGACATGTCCTGTCCTGGTCCTGTGCTAAACACCAGAGCCAGTGCCAGGAGCCACACCATGTAATACATGCTACCCACAAGTCACCTGATCTCATGCTCCGGTTGCTTGGCAGACGAGGGAAGTGGATGGGGCGGGCGTGTGTCTGCAGTACTTTCTTTTCTATTACGTGGTTTATTTCGTCCACTGATTCATTGCTAGGGCTCCTGTTTTTTTACTGCCTATGTTTTCACTCACAGATGCATAAACCACTGTCCTCCACGGATCTCTGAGCCAGTAATCTTTCTTCTAGCTGCCTTCTTGATTTCTGAAAGCAATAGTCTATGAAACAAACAAACAAACAAGCAAGCAAACAAAAAGCCTACACTTAAACTAAGACTCTTATTGGTTTGGTTTAGTGAATTACAGCAAAAAAATAAAAATCAAAATAAAAATAAGTGACCCTTTAGTGGGCTTTGGATAGTTTTAAAACACTCTTTTGTGAGAAAGGAAGAACTCTCATTTTGTATTTGTACAAATTTCATGTTATATAATATTCACAAAGGACTTGCTACTCGGATGCAGAGACTGCATGTTCTTACAGCCCTGCAAGTTATAACACCCTGATTATAAATTCAAATGTCTCCTTACAGAACAGAGAGAGAAACAACCAAAACAATGACCCCAGCACACAATGGTTACTTTATAATGGACAATCTTTGAAAATATTTTCATCGTGACAGCAGGGTTTTTGAAGAAAGGAATAAAAGACAGAAAGAAATATAAAGAGAAATAGAAACTATTCAGTAACAAAGAGACAGGAAATCATGCCGGCCCAGACTGCAGTGCTCAAACTGCGGTTAAACTGATGGCCTGCCTGGGATTTCAGGCTGAGCACTCTCTCCCCAGGGGGATATTATAAACAAGAATTTACTATCAAAATATTTTTATTTGTCTGAAAACTAATTTACCAAGCATGGAGATCAGAGGTGTGGAGCAGATGGAAGAAACAACCTGCTCGCCTGCCTTGAAGGAATCAGCGGCAGAGAGCCACAGCAAGTGGATTGGAAATGTCACCTGAGCCCCGAAGCTTCGTAAATATCAGGAAAGAAGACAGCAGCAATCTCGCAGCCCGCAGCCCACAAAGCCACTCTCTTGCTGCGGGTATTAATCATTAATGATGATTTCTCCAGGAAGGGGCGAGAAAGGCCCATTTCTGCAGAGCCCCCCGATCCCGGGGCTGTGTCGGGCTCGCCACAACAGCACGGTTTGCAATTATTTTTTGTACCGTTCCTTTTATCTCTGCAAGAATCTCCAGCCTCCAGGTAATGAAGAGCTTCCTCTACCACTCTGTAGCACTGAAATATTGATCTGATTATTGGAACAAAGGATTACCGCAACAATAGGAACTGTATCCTGGTGTGAACTTGGACTTCAAAGGGGGAAAAAAAAAAAAAGGAAGCGTAATGAGGAAAGTAATGCCAGGACATTTCGCAATAGATTTTGCAAATTATTGAGGATGCTACGGTGCCTTGCAGGCTGTTTGCTGAATGTAAACCCACACTGTGCTAAGCATGGGGCATGAGGGCAAAAAGAACGAGGAACAGTTGGCCTTCTAAGTAATGTTAATCACATTTATTTTTATTTTTTTAAATACTGTCAGCATCTGTGGAGGGGGTATGCTTGTGTCACAGACCATATGTAGAAGTCAGGACAAGAGTTAAAAATTTTCTTTCTTTCACGCATTTTAGTGCTTCTAAATCTATTCTGCCTCGCTGACTCTAAGAGAAGCTCGGAAGGAGACTGCTTTGGTCAGGTAATTTCCTTAGGATCCATGCCTCTCTATCTAGAGTTTACTCCCCTGATTTAGGGTTTACGCTGCTGTGATAAAACACAATGAGCATGTGCAATTTAGGAAGAAAATGGTATATTCCATCTTGTAGATTGCAGAACATCATCTAAAAACGTCAGGTCAGGAACCTAGAGGCGAGAACAAGAGCAGGGAGCAGAGAGGTGTGCTGGTTACCATTGGCTTTCTACCACTGACTTGCTAAGCCTGCTTTCTCACCTGCCAGAACCACTCACCCAGGGGTGGTACCCCCCACAATGGTTTGGGCTCTCCTATAGCAATCACTAATTAAGAAAAACTCCACAGACTTGGCTAAAGACAGCCATACAGGACTATTGTCTCAATGAACATGTCCTCTTCTCAGATATATCTGGGTTTGCACCAAACTGAGAAAACCCAACATACACCAACAAATACCAGCATATACCCAGTATATACACAGACATGTCAAGGTACAAATGGCTTCCCATTTTTACCTGCCTGGCTTCAAGGAATCCAGCGTTCTGTCCGAATAGGAACTCAATGCTTTTTGCAGTCAATTACAGGTGGTGACAAGAGTGCCTAAATGGGCTTCTGTCTTTACTAACTGAAACCAGAAGATCACACTTGAAAGTACCCTGGTCCAACAGAGTCCTGAGTGCTGAGCAGGCTTTTTGCTTCAGTTGCTAGAGCTATTGGCTGGGTGCCTTGGGGCTGAGGGCAGACTGGACAATCCAGGGAGGCAAGGAGTCCTGCTGTCTCGTTTATCTCCCACTGCTGAGGTTGTAGAGGAGTGGGGCTCACTCCCTCACTCTCCCATTTCATCTGTTTTAAAGAGCCCCACTACTGCTGCATATATATGTCTCTGCTTTAAGGTCCTCCTGAAGCTGTCTGTGAGTTTCAACAGCACCGCTTACTCTAGAGCAGTGACTCTTTATCTCAGAAGTCTTCCATGCACTTCTTCCATGCATGATTCTGTGACTCTCCACAGACACACGTGGGAAAGGAGCCCTGCCTGAGAGTACTGGGGGAAGACAGTTCCCTTGAAAGATCACTGCTTCTGTGTGGCTGCCTCTACAGGAAGGTGAAAGTGTGCCGGTTAGTTTCTCATCAACCTGACACAAGTTAGAGTCATCTATGAAGAGGGAGCCTCAATTGAGGAGTTACTTGCATCAAATTGGCCTGTGGGCACGCCTCTGGTGCATTTCCCAATTACTTCTTTAATGATTGAAGTGTGTGTGTGTGTGTGTGTGTGTGTGTGTGTGTGTGTGTGTGTGTGTGTGTGTGTGTGTGTGTGTTGTGTTGGAGTAGTACATACTGGGTAGAACCATCCTTGGACAGGTGGGCCTACGTGTATATAAAAAACAGGTTGGGTAAGTTGGTAAGCAGCAATCTTCCATGGCCTCTGCTTCACTTCAGCTCCTGCCTCTAGGTTTCCACCTTTCAGACCTTTTTTCAGTGGTCTGGGATCTGTGAGATGAAATAACCCCTTCCTTTCCCAAGTTACTCTTGGTAGTGATGCTGATCACAGCATCAGAGAACGAAGTAGTACAATAGCAATTGTGGGTGATGCTGCAAAGAACATGGGGATGGACAAACCTGACAGCCTGATTATGAGTCATAATGTAATATGATGTGTAATGTAGCATAATATCTCTGCCTTCTGATGGTCTTAGGGGATCCCTGTGAAAGAAAAGGTCAGATGACCCACCAAGGGGGTCACGACCCACAGGTTGAGAACTACTGCTCTAGCTGGTTCCTATGACATTGGTCCTAATTTACTTTCCCTATCAGGGCTGTTCAAAGGTTCATTTTCTCTCAGCCTTGCCAGCATCTATGATCACGAATCATTTTGACAATAACTATTCCAACAGATGTGACCTGACACAAACAACTTGAGTGGTTCGTGATGGCAAGCTTCCTCCTGTCCCCCTCCACGCGTTTGCTGGCCATTTCTGTATCTGAATTTTATGAGTATTTATTCAAGTTCTTTTTCCATTTAAATAACTTTTCTTGCTATTGAGTTGAGTTCTTCATACATTTTGGTTATTAATTCTTTGCTGGCTATAAATGGCTCACATGTACTTTCTACTGACATTTATCTATCCAGACTTGATTGTTTCATTTGGTATGCAGAAGCTTTTTAAAATATGGTTCAGTTAGACGGAGCAGGACTGATGCATATGCGTCACAGACATTGTAGCAGCATGTGTAAGACCTACACGGGGTCAAGTCAGACAGGGTCCCAGTGCTGAGAGGAGGAACTGGGCAAGAGATCCCATCTCTAAGCAAGATGTTATTTGAAATGATAGCTGCTGGGAAAGCAGAAATCAGTTTATTCCAATAGAGCCTCACTGGCTATATCAACCACACTCCAAGGTAGACCACATGCCTAGGAATAGGTGGCCAACACAAGATATTTTTTGTTGACTTAGGATCTTCTTGTCTTATTGGTCTGTTTTGATTTCAGTTTTTTTATTTTTATTGTTTTTATTTTATTTTTTAAGAGAAGGAGAAAGAGACGCCGTGAAGCTGTGTGCGCAGGGATGTAGGGAGCATCTGGGTGAAGTTGGGAGAGGGGAAGCACATGATTAAAATATGTTGCATAAAAGTAGTTTTATAATTTCATACATGCATATGCGTGCTTTGATCAAGCCCCTCCCGCATTCCCTCCATCCCAATCTCTACTCTGTGCCTTCCACCTCTATTTCTCCCTGATCTCATGTGCTTGGTTTTCTGTTTGTTTGTTTGTTTGTTTGTTTGTTTGTTTTCTGTTTTTGATTTTTCATTCAGTGAGACTTGGTGATGCTAGTGTGTCACTTTGTACAGGGCCCTCTATTTGAGCATGGACTCATCAGTTCTGAAACAGAACTCCCCCTCCTTCTTTCAGCAGCCCCAATTGCCGAAAGATCCATAACATGGGCTGGAACTTCTTGCCCATCTTCCCCTTCATACTGGGATTTTTTTTGTTTGCATTGATCTCACACAGTTCTTGTCCATGCTCTCACAACCACTGTGAGACTGCCTGCTTTTGTCCTGAAAACTATTTCCTTGTAACCATCCACTGCTTCTAGCCCTTTTAATCCTCCTGCCCACACTTCTTTTTTCTTTTCAATTTTTTTATTAGATATTTTCTTCATTTACATTTCAAATGCTATCCTGAAAGTCCCCTATACCCTCCCCCTGCCCTGCTTCCCTACCTACCCACTCCCACTTCTTGGTCCTGGCGTTCCTCTGTACTGGGGCATATAAAGTTTGCAAGACCAAGGGGAGACTCTCTTCCCAATGATGGCCGACTAGGCCATCCTCTACTACATATGCAGCTAGAGACATGAGCTCTGGGGTTACTGGTTAGTTCATATTGTTGTTCCTCCTATAGGGTTGTAGACCCCTTCAGCTCCTTGGGTACTTTCTCTAGCTCCTCCATTGGGGGCCCTGTGATCCATCCAATAGCTGACTGTGAGCATCCACTTCTGTATTTGCCAGGCACTGGCCTAGCCTCACATGAGACAGCTATATCAGGGTCCTTTCAGCAAAATCTTGCTGGCATATGCACTAGTGTCTGCGTTTGGTGGCTGATCTGCCCACACTTCTATGATGATTTCTGAACCTTAGCAAAAGGGAGCGTGATATAGATGTGCTATGGATCTCCCATCTAGAGCTGGCCACTCTGCAGTCTCTTCCTGCCAGTTGTGGGTCTCTGTTAATTGCATATAATATTAGAAGAAGCTTCTCTAATAGAGTTGAGAGATGCACTTATCTAAGGGTATAATAATAACTCACTAGAGGTCAGTTAAATACTATATTCGTTTATTAAAATAACAGTATTAGGTTCTCCAGAGGCCCTGTGTCCTTCTATTCACAGCTCCTTGGCACTAGTACAGGTGTCAGATATAGGCTGTCTTATAGAGGAGGCTTTAAATCCAATCGGAAAGTGGTTTGTTACTACTGTAACATTGATGCCATTCTTTCACTAGTGGGCATATCCTTCCCAGCAGTTCATTGCTGTAACTCTTAGGGTTCACATACTAGGTGACAGTGATGTTTTCCTTTCTCCTGAGGTGGCATGCATAGCACCTTAGGGATAAATCTTCAGGTCAGTATTAGCTTGATTTCTCTGTGTTCTATGAATCAAGTATGTGCTGTCTTCAGTAACGGAGTCTTTCCATCAACTTCTTGAGGATACCCAAGAACAATGGCAGTAACTTGTAATGGTTTGAGAGGTCAGTCTATGGGACTTCATGGCCAACTACTCCAAGAAAAAGAACCTGCTCTTGGCACTGGTCTATGTTATCTATGGGGGTGGGAGTTATCTACTTGTTATAGGGTAAATCTATTTAAGCTATTTTTATATATACATATGTCTATGTTTTAGGAAACTTCTGTAGTATTAGGTTTCTGTATGACTTTAAAAACATTTTTTTTGCTCCAGCCAAAAGAAATTGCATAGACTAATATTGTATAGTTTTCCTGTGTTGTTTCTCTCTGTAGTTTTGTAGGTTCAAGTCTTACACTTTTGTCTTTAATCATTTCTCTCTGTAGTTTTGTAGGTTCAAGTCTTACACTTTTGTCTTTAATCATTTTGAATTGATTTTTATTTGTGGTATGAGAAGAAGATTTACTCATTCTCCAACAGGAGACATCTCAGCACCATTTAGTTAACAGATGATCCCATATTACTTGCCTTCTTAGCACCTTAATCAAATTTTAACCGAACCTAGGTTTACAAGTTCATTTCTGGGCTCATAATCTTCCCAGTATTATGTGTGTCAACAACTACACTTTCCATTATTACTTTGAAATTAGGTTGTGGAAGGCCTCATGCCTTGTTTCTTTTTCTAGAATTACTTTGAGTATTTAAGTTTGTGTGTGTCTCAGTATTTTTTTTTGATGTTTTTGTCTTTTACAAATGAAAAGCAACTCTAATAGGGATTGCTTTGATACTGTAGATCACTTTGAATAAACTGTTTTGAGTAAGCTGATCTTGGAGTGTTGGGCTCTAGACCTTAAAATTAATAGGGAATATCAGTGAATTTACTTAAGAAAATTTATTCAAATCTGCAAAACTCTGATAAGTTGAACCCATTCATGACTGGCTGTGTGGGGTTCAGTTTCTTTGCTGAACTCCCCTATGAACAAAACTAGCTGGAAAGACAAAAAGGAAAAGAAAAGGCAAACTCAGCTAAAATGAAGAAGAGATGATCACAGTATTCTTCCCTAGCACTAGTATATGATCTTGGCCACCAAGTCAGGGAGAAAGCATGCTTGATGTAGGAAATTGTTAAAATGTATATATTAAATAAAAATTATAAAACCCTTATAATAATAAAGTCAACAATTTCATAAGTTTATATCTTCATCGTTATGAGATACAAGAGTTCACTCATCCATTAAGCAATAGTCAGAGTATGTTCTGTGTATTTGAAACACAATGGGGAATCTTACCATGTTTGGGGCCTGCCCAAAAGGGTACATTATAAACAAATACAGATTCAATAACTCTACAACAATGGAGAAAGCAAAGCAGGGGGATGATGGAGACTGCAAACAGCAGAGGGTGCAGACAGACAGACAGCCAAGGCTGCCCAGGGGTTATCACTTGATTGATTGAAAGAATGCATGGCTGCGGCAGCAGCTGTTGGTGGCAGTGACAGTGACAGCAGCAGCAGCTTCCTGGGTGCTGGAACCATTGTCAGCAGCTGACCAAATCAAGAGGCTCCTTCTTGGTTAAGGTCATGAACCAGGTGATTGAATCAGGACTTTTAACAGTTTGTCGAGAGAGTATATGTGAGCGGAGTAAAGAGAGCCAATCCTTCAGGAGCGGGGCTCACCAAGTGGCCATGTGACTGAAGTCACCTTGTTAAATCTCTGACCCCATCACCTCCACTTTCAGGTGGAGATTATAGGGAAGCTAACATTTATTTTATCTTTAGATTGTATTGGGCTTGGGGCTGAGTTTTCCTTTTTAATTTTATTCTCAAGGGAACACTTACAGGGAACTCCTATTATCTGTGAGGAACGATCAGACCAAGACAGTCAAAGAAATATCTGTCTTGAGATGACCCAGCAGTGGGCTTTGTAGCACAACAGGCCACAACAGTGCTCTGCCTGCACTTGGTTTACACTAACCTGCTCCAAGACAGTATTTCTACATGTTTCTCTAAAGGGATAGCAAGATTGTTAGGATTTGACCGCTGTGCTTATTTCCCAGCAAGGATACTCTTAGTCTTTTGTGTAACTCTTTCCTCCCCGGCACAGATTTATGGGACTTGAGCTATGCTGGAGCTGATGCATGCCTCTCTGTTGAAAGCTGTCACAATGGGGACTATGTACACCATGGAGTTTTCTAACTGTGATTTCTAGCTGGTGCCAAGTGACATTTCCTGCTGCCTTCTGAGATCTTTGGTTTTTCTTTCTTGTTGGTAGAATAATAGCTATCAACGAGGAAATACATACTAAACTAAGATGTATGCACAGCACCAAAGCTCCTGATGAGGCTCGGAACCCAGTACCTCAGGCTTCATGGATTACCTGAGATGGAACAGGAGGTAGAGCTTGGGGGACATTTTCTGGAATTTATAAGTAACTATTGGGTATTACTGTTTCGACTTCATATTGTAACTATAAAGATAATCTTTCTAGAAGTTATTTTATTTTAACTAAATGTCACTGGAATTCTGTGGAAATGTTTGCTTCTATTGTCTTTGTTACTTTGGGATTAATGAAAGAAGAAAGTCGTTAGGTCAGTTTCCTGGGAACTTGTGCTGAGCTCCTGTGGAACTTGTGCTGCGCGGAGGATAAACTTAATTATTGGATTTGTTGGGATCACATTGGTGGGTTGTTTTAAATCTCACTGTTTTAAATATTACTTTTCTTCTTGCTGTTGTTATAGCAATAAGCCTGCCTGAACCATGCTAACTTTATAACATAAACACAGTTATTTAGGTCACAATTCTGGAGGGCCAATGGCATAGTGCCAGCAGCCCCAGAGTGGTGTGAGCATATCTTAGAGGGACTAATCATGCTGCAATATATCTGGAAAGAGCAACCCAAGGCCTCTATAATGGGAGCCATATAAATCTGGAGACCCTAGCTCTGGAGTTCCTGGTTTCTGGCTCAGGCTCTCAATGGCAGCTCATCTCCATAAAGACTAGGAGTCTCACAAGAGCTATGTTAGTCCTTCCCCAGTGTGTCACCCACGTTGATCTGAGACTTTCCACAAGTCTATCCTTTCCATGCATCCACCACTGCAACATTGCCTTCTGAGGGACCAGCCTTCCCATACATGAACCATCAGGAATGAATCACGTTTAGAACATAGCATGGCAGGAGGGTGGAGCAGAAAGAGAGGAATCAAAATCAGCACCAACAGAAAAACCCCTCCAAAAGCTGACATGTAAATGCTAAGGACAAATGCACAGGACAAGTGCTCACTGTACAAATGTCTCAATGTGCCTGGTGTGGGGGTCATCAAGCCTTGCAATTTCTCCAGCTCTTGTCACTCTCGGAGCTGTCTTTCCCCCTAAGAAGCCTTCTCTTTTTTGTCACTGTTCATTTTTCTATGTCCAAAGTGTTATATCAGGAGGCAAGAACCTGCCAATCACAGTGGGTGCCTTTCAGTCTCAAGCCAGACTCATACGTTAGGGTTTCTGGTGTCCCACACTGGATGTAAAAAAAAAAAAAAAAAAAAAAAAAAAGCATATGATTCCTGTTTGTTACAGTCATCTATAGGATGGAACACAGGTGCCCCAATAGAGGAGCTAGAGAAAGTACCCAAGGAGATGAAGGGGTCTACAACTCTATAGGTGGAACAACAATATGAACTAACTAGTACTCCCAGAGCTCATGTCTCTAGCTGCATATGTAGCAGAAGATGGCCTAGTTGGCCATCACTGGGAAGAGAGGCCCCTATGTCTTGCAAACTTTATATGCCCCAGTACAGGGGAACGCCAGAGACAAGAAGTGGGAGTGAGTGAATAGGGGAGCAGGGCAGGCGAAGGGTATAGGGAACTTTCAGGATAGCATTTGAAATGTAAATAAGGAAAATATCTAATAAAATAAAAAGAAAGAGTGTAATAGAAACACTTAAAAAAAGAGAAAGAAACCGAGTTACACAAGGAAGAAGAAAATAAGACAGGTGCTTTAGAAGAGGCTCCAGTCAGAGCCTCTCTCTAGGTCGTCACTGCAAATTGAGTGCTTGTGTGTCTTAGTCACATGAGTGCAGGTATAGATTTTAGCATTGAAAGGTAGATAAATGGACTCCTAGGCTGTGCCTTAAGCCACAAGGACACTGAACACACTTAACAAAAGCTGTGGAGAGTATACACCATTGGGAAGGAATGAAAGTCATTGAGTTGCACACACCAAATGGTTACAATGGTAAGTTTTATTATACATTTGAAATTTTTAAAAATTAAAAACCGAGTAATACGCCACCAGCCATTAAGAATTGCATCACATGGATGAGTTGTGGAGTGTGTGAATTTTATCCCCAGCAGCTATTTGTGAAAATCCCACAGGGAGTGTTTTGTTTCTACAGTTACTGGGCGATTTCCTTCCATTTCAGGTATACCCCACAGAGTCCCTAGAAACAGCAAGAGTTTGACATACTGCAAACTATACACCTCTGAAGGTTGTAGGTGGCTCTGCAAACAGATGACAGGTCATTTCTCGTCTTCCTGGCACGAGAGTCAGTCGAATTAACTGAAATTCAGGGCTCCCTTGCTTATTCTGAGGGTCTTATTTTCTTATCCCTTACCAGCCGGCTGCTGTTGCTCTGTGTCCAGCCTAACAAAGCTACGGCTTGTAAGACTCTCATCAATTCATACACTGACAGCATCAGACAATAGACTTTTGCTAATTAATATTTAATAGGCCTATGGATTTTTCCTCAGCAGCTGGAGAGCTAAATAATAGTCAATTAGCAAATGCGTTAATTAACTTTAATTACATGGCACACGAGCTTCTTCAGGATTTCTGCTTTATAGATTTACAAGTGAATGTTGCACCACTGTTCTTGAACGCACCAGGCAGCTAATTAATTGGTAATAATTCATTCCTCTCCTCAAAATGTGTATTTAAAAATAAAGTCCAATCTAATGCTTAATGCCAGTTTTCAAAAAATGGCATTTACAGGTATAAGATAAGACTGATGTCGGCTTTTATACAGGCTCCAGTTAGTCAGTGGGGAGTTTTTACATTTATGTATAAGTGAGAAAGAACAGAGAACATTGTGGTGTTGAGTATTAAGAGAAGGAAGGAAGAAAGGAAGAAAGGGAAAAAAAGGAAGGAAGAAAGAAGAAAGAAAAGGAAAGGAAGGAAGAGAAGAAAACCCTAAAGGAGTCTTGCTCTTTGTGAGAAGTCAGCACACCTAATTTGATTTGCAGTCTGCAAAGCAATGAACTCCAGGAGCAAGAGTGAAGCAAGATGTACCATGCAATTAACAGCAATCTTCTGAGCTTCCTGTGACAGTTAAAGGAACTGCATCTGAATGTTGTATGGTGCCTGCCACTGGGGACCAAGAATGCTCCAGGAAAGAAATGAGCGGAGCAGCTTCATGCATGGGCTACTGTGGTTGTGAGATCAAAGGCTGTGGATGGCAGCAGCCCACTGCTGAGTGTCTGCCCACCCTGCCTCATGTCAGTGCCCTGGGGTTCTGCTCTGGCCATTGCTGAGAGTCCTACAAAGGGACACTGAGGAAGAAGCTTGATAATTTCAACAAGACCCAAAGAAGCTACTAGCTTTAAGCAAGAATATCATGCCTTTCTTAGTCTCTTGTGGCAAGTCACCGGGTCTGTGATTCTCTTCAAAATACTGTAAAGAACACCAGGAGAGAACAGCGCAATGCTGTGAGCCTGCACATTAAAAAGTGCTAACATTTGTTTCCATGTTTTCAATTTTCTTATTGATATATAATGGGAGGACAGCTGCATTGATTATGTCATGGTTTATGTGACACTGAATTAGTCTGTTCCTTCTTTATTTTTTTTCAAAATTACACATGCACACACACACATGTGCATGTGAGTGTGTGTATATGTGCATGGATCTTTGTGGCACGTGTGGAATTCA
Source organism: Mus musculus (assembly GCF_000001635.26). Classification (NCBI taxonomy): domain Eukaryota; kingdom Metazoa; phylum Chordata; class Mammalia; order Rodentia; family Muridae; genus Mus; species Mus musculus. The sequence goes on along the minus strand of NC_000068.7, from coordinate 51,589,279 downwards.
GCATACAGTTTTTTGGGAATCAGTTCTCTCCTTCCACCATGTGGAACTTGCAGACTGATTTCAGGTCATAGGGCGTGGTGGTGGCAAACACCTTTACCTGCTGAGTTTTTCTGCAGTACTTCCTTGATGAGTAGCCAACATATTTGGCCACTCATGTTTGTGTTGTCTGCCGCCTAGTGGAGGGCCACATTTACAGGAGGCCTTCGGAAGCTTGGGACCCATGGATGGTGTGCTGTTAGATAACTGAGGTAGTCTGGAGGTCAGGCCAGTGGTGAGTATTGAGAACGGTATGTTCCTTGTATTGGGCAGCTTATTGGCGGTCTTGCAGGAGAAGTATGTATTCCTCTTTATTTCAGTTATGCTGTGAACACAGCTGCATGTGAATGTGTCTGGGGATCCTGGCTTCACCTCACCTTATAATATTACCTCATGGTGCTACAGTAGAGCCCAGGCAACCATTTTGAAGCCTATACAAACCCATGAACTGTCAGGCACACCCTCTCATTCTTTTAGGTCCTAGTGAGCATTAAGGCTCAGTTGTACTCAGAGAGGATCAGCCATCCTCTTGGTGGTTTTCCTACCTTCCTGTTTCGTTCTTATTTTCTGGGATTATCAAATCCCGGGGTGCTTGTATCTCACTAGGTGTTTGGGAGAAACCTCGGCTTTCAAACTCAGTTCCAACAGTTGGTGGAGGCAGTGCCTAAGAACCTGGCAAGAGTATGAGGAAGTAGGGTGGACCTTCTTCTCAGACCACAAGGAAAGGCTCTGCTTCAGAAGGCAACAAGGCAGCCCCAGTGGTCCTGATGTGAAGTCTCAGGGAACAAAGGGAAGTGGGTTTCTGTAGTTTTCCCTGGGGTCTCATCGTCCTCAGGACAAAAGAACTACAAACCCCATGGTTCTGCAGTTTCTCAGTGTCATTCTTACCTTATTTGTGCCCAAAGCACAGTCCAGGAAATGTTTGTGTAACTTCACCTTGAGTAGCACATAAGCTTGCTTTCAAAGAGGAAACTTCAAACAAGAGAACCCTTTGTTCTCTCCATTTCTTAGTGCACAGGTGTGAATCCTCCCTTCCTAGTGTGTGTTCAGGAGGAGGAAGTTTTAGGATATTAGCAGTTAATATCAGGCCCTCAGAGGTTTTCTGATGCAGTTGTAAAAACTTTTTGCAAGTATGTGACCTGGCTGTGATACATACTTCCTAATGGTTAAGTGGGTTCCAAGTCTCATGTCCTTGTCCCCAGGCTACACTGAGGGTGGTGGCAGGTGATGGGGATCCACAAAGCAGCATCCTGACTGCCTACCTTTGTCCCTTTGGAGGACTCCTAGGATTACAAAGGTCATCAAAGATAATCTGTCTTTTAAATTCTGATTACAAACTCTTAACTTTATCTATGACTTCCTTCTCTTTTGAGCTATAACTTATTCCAGGGTTCTGGGGCTGTGGATTTGAACACTTTGAGGGGTGTTCAACATTTTGCTGTTGCAAGTCTTTTTGAAAACTCTAACTTAAGAATTGAAAATTTCCCCTACCTAGATAGAAATCTTCAGGCTAGAAGGGGTAGATTAATTCTCCCTCTTATTTTGCTCCTATTGCTTTTTGTATATCCTTTTACTGAACAAACACAGGCTCTTGATAAAGATGCCTTTCTTTCCCCCTCTAGATCCACTCACAGGTTAAGAAAAGAGAGTTTCCAGGTTCCTTTCATGTTCCAAGTCCACAGGCAATGATGGTAGTGTTGTTGTCAGTGCCCACAAACACTTCTGCCATCTCCAGAGTCTCATGACCAGCCTAGTGTCAAACCTGTGATTCTCTTGCCTTGGCCTCCCTGGGGCTGGAATCACAGGTGTGTCATCACTTCCAGCCAAGAACTAAATCTTGAGCTGGGTGATAATGGGCATTTGGGGAAAGTTCCCCAGTCCAAGACCTAAAGCTTCTTTGTGTGAAGAACTCTGCTTTTCTAACCTTTCTGCCATTAACCGCAGAGTGTAGTGCCTCCCTAAGTGGATTAGACAGAGGGTTTGACAGTAGCTGATGGGAGAATGACAGAATCCACATTTGATCTTTCAGGCCTCATATTTCTCCCCTGTAAAATGAGAATGCAATTTCTCTACGTGTTCCTGAGGCTTCCTGTCAACTGTAGCACTTCCTGTCAACTTAGTGACTCAATTAACTGCTGAACCCGAGAGAAGTCTACTAAGTGCCAGCTTCAAGACACATCGAGTTGACATCTTACCCTGGAGTTCAAGACTTGCCCATAAACAATGCCTGGGTCTATGTTTGTCCTCATGTAATCAGGGAGCAGTTGAGTTGCAGGGATGCTTTGCTGTCCCAGGAGCACATGTATATACTGGAACTCAGTTCTCTCAGTCCAGGTTAAGCCATTATCCTGATGTGCCTGCAACTGAGCACAGAGGGAAGGACCATCCAGGGATACGTGAGATTCTCACAGAAGTCATCCTCATACAGATAGTGCCACCCACTAGGGTAGAAGAGAGATAATGTATGGACTGGCAGAGAAGAGGATCAGATACTCCAGGAGTATGTAGAAGTCTCTCCCCTCTTCAATATCCTAAGAAAAGGAGAATCTAGAATGTGTCAATCCTACTATTCTGTGACAGAATCCTAGTGATTTCAGACCATATGGACTGCAGCAATAGTTGGTGACACTCTTCACTTCTGCTACTGAGATGGGAAGATGTGCAAGAGGAGGCATAGCAATCCACAGTCTGAAACCTTGGAAGAACAAATGTGTGTTGGGATGGGTAGGGGTTCTGTTTTAATAAGACTGTAACCACTGCCTGTCACAACAGAAACCAATGAGCAGACATGGGAATTGTGTCTTTAAACTTTGCTTTTTGATTCAGGGAGCTGGCAAGCTAGGAAGCCAGAGAACTAAAACCTCGGAAGATCTGAGTCTCTAAGGTCATCGCCTGAGAATGGAGTTTACAGGGAGCCAGAATGAGAACGAACGATGCCAGGAACCATTCCAAGGTAAGGCTTGCCCCTCTGGGCAGGGGGTCAGCCTTGTCTCCTAGATTCATAGTGTGGGGTTTTTATCTTAATGACTCCTGCATTTTTTCTCATTATTGTTCGACCAGGGAATCTCTGCAGAGAGGTCGAATGCACTAGTGCTCTGAATCTCTCACTCCTACTAAGTCACCATTTGGGTTCTATCTGTGTTAAAGGTTGGAAATATGTCTTATGGTATGGAATGTAAGGGTGCCTTGTGCTGTTCCTCCTGCCTCCATCAACATAATAGTCATGTAGACTAGGGAATCCCACGAGAACTATGACCCCACCTCAGATGCAGGATTCGATGTTGCTTATGGTGCACCACACGCAGATAACATCCAGAATCGCCAGATTTATGTGACTTGAGTTCATTCTCACTGTATTTGAGAAACTGGAAGGGCGGATGAGTTCAGATAAGCCTGAGTTGACATAGGAAGTATGGAAAGCAGAGACAATATGGAGACGGAAAACAGGCTGGGCTTTTCCATGGACCAGTACTCTATGACCACACTGGGGAGGATGGAACTCAGGACTAAATGAAGCAGAGTAGGAAGCTGTTGTAAAATGTTTCTTGGATTACCAACATTTTTACTTTATGGTTTCACTATAAAAATTTCCACCTTTTAGGCTATATTATGAAAATTCTTTACTGAAAACAAACAGATATTCTTATAAAATAATTTACTTGTAATAAATTACTTTAATTGGCTTATTTTTACTTGCTAAATACTATGTATCCTTTACTCTGTGGGAAAGACTCATCTAAATGCTTTGTAATATTAATATGTCTAATGAAGTTTAACTTCCTATCAGACTCTAAGAGAACAGTTTATTCAAATCGGTACATATTTCTTTGTGGACATTAGGAAATGATGGAAAAGCTTCATGGTTTTTGTGGAGATAAGCACTTATGGTGTGTCACCAATAAAGAAAGAAACAAAAGGGAAGACTGAAAGTAAATCAGAATGGGAAAGGGCCCTCAGACAGCATTCTGTCTGCATCGGGGACAGAGACACCTGACAGTCCTCAGTCTTCATTTGGGGACCATAGACCCAAAATGAAAATAAAGTAGTCACCTGAAGTGTCTCACAAGAAAGAAAATAGGACTTCACCCTGGGAAAGCCTCAGAATGTCCTTAGGCATTGCCAGAATCCTTCCAAAAAAGAGCACTTCATGGTATTAACTAAGTAATAAAAAACAAAGGAAAGGAAAAGAAAAGAAAGGAAAAAGAGAAGGAAAAAGAGAAAACATCTGAATTCAGAATGAGACATAAAAGAGCAGAATGTCTTATGCATTTACCAAGTCATTACTAAAAATAATTAAATGGCTTGATGGTCTTAGGGATTTCAAAAGAGAGGAAGCTGTATGCCAGAGCCATCCAGCCATTCCCCAGAGAACGGACAAGAAAAACCATGAATAAAATTAGGACAAAGCCACAATAGGTGATCCAGCAATTAGCATACATGAAAAGCATACAATTAGGCGTTGCAGCGAGGCAATGTCACCATTTATCTTCCACGCTGATTTATTTTTTGAATCCGTATTTCAATGGTCTTCACATATGCCTTCAAGACTCTGCAGACATGCAACTTTAAAAATCCTTTCTGAATCAGACTATTGAGGAAATCATCATGTTCATAAACAGAAAGGCAGCCATGGCCACAGTCCTGGGCAGTATCAAGAGGAAATAAACTGGTTTTAGCTGTTCATTTGGCAATGTACGAGCTTCAGGGTAATGAGCAAGGTTTGGGAGTGAATTAGTAGGAATGAAATTGTCTCTTGATGGTTTGACCAAGGTACACAGTGCTAAGTGCTGAATTCAGATTCTTAGGTCTCGATGATCCTGTCTTTGCACATGTGTGATCTGAGTCAGTTGTTTAGATTCTCAAAATAAAATGAAGTTGTCTCATTAGGTAAGTGATGTCGTGCCAAAGCTTGTCTCAGTTTCCTAGTACCCGGCTTTGTCAGGGGTATCCTAAGCATGACACACACTGAATCAGTGACTCTTTACATCATGTAAGAAAGGAACTGTAGCTCTCTGTATCCCATAGCTGAGAGGTTGTGGGTAGGGGAGGAGCCCAGTGTAGGTAGTCAGGCTGGAAGAAGCCAGAGTGGCCTCCACTGAGGTGTGTTCTGCATCCTTGAGAGCTCTGCAACTGTGATTCTAGAATTCTCTTTTAGACACACACTTTCTAGAAGGGTTTATTCTTCCTGCAGTGAATTTTTGGAGTGAGTATAAACAGAGGAAAGCCAGCCCTCCTGCCCCATCTCAGGAGGATTATGTAAAAACTCTGAGCTTTCTCTGGCCGCTGTATTTTGCCTATGCAGAGCCTATCTGGTTAGGGATAGCTTGCCTCACTCTCTCTCAAGTGTGGTGCAGGAACCGCATCAAGATTTTCTGAGCAGTGTTTCTTTACACTTCTGAAGGTGAGTATGCAGAAACAGAGCTAGAGAAACTGCTTTTGAAGGCTCCTTCCTAGATCAATGTTGTTTCTCCCATCAGTCTGCAGTCTGGTTTTGATGTCCTGGCATCTGGGCAGACCCTGGGAAGCATTGCTCTGGGCGAGTGCACCCAAGTGGCTGTTCCAAAGTAGACTGTGAATGGAGCTGAGAAGGTACTATTCTTAGCAGAAAAGAAATGTCTTTAATTGTTTATTAATTGTATGGGAAATAGCATCTCTAGCTGTAGTTTCTTTTAAAAATTAGTAGTCTGGTAACAGCCAAGTAATAATAGTATACATTTTGCTTTTATGTTGTATCAGGTATTTAGTTTATTCATTCAGTCCTCCATATATATATATATATATATATATATATATATATATATACACACACACACTCACACACACACACACACACATATATATGTGTGTGTGTATGTACATACACATATATTATTATATATAATATATATAATATATATTATGCTTGCCAATGTACAGAGAAGGAACCTGCAGGTTGTGTGAGAGAATTATTTTGCTTAAATTCACACAGCAAGTTAGTTTTCTAGTCAAAGATGGCACTGCTCATTTTATCTTCAGGGATCCCCTAATTTCTTTCTATTTCTACTTCCATTCTTAGAGTGACAGTGATGGGCACTGAACCCAGGTCTTTCACACACTAGGCAAGCAAAGCATTACTGACCCATGTTCTCAGTCTTTCCCATTTCCCTTCCCCTTTCTCTCATTTTCCCTCCTCTTCCTTCTCTTTCATTCGCTTCTTGGTTCTATCTTCCTCTCTTCTTTCTTCCTTCTTCCTATCACCCCCTCCCTCCTGCCTGCCTGCCTTGCTACCCTCCCTCCGTCTCTCCCTGATTTCCTTTCTCCATCCTGTAATTGGATTTTATGTTCCCATTTTTCTGTATCCCATACCTTAGACCTTAGTTTACTCTGAAGTCTGGGAATAGCTTCATAAAAATAGAGCAAATTGCCTCCCCAGGGCAGACACGAGCCAGCTCTCTGGCCTTCGTCTCCTTCTCTACCATCTGTGTTGTATCTACAACCACAAATGTCAGGGTTAGGCCTCAGTAGACATTATACAGATGCCAAGGTGAGAAGAGGGAAAATAGATGGTGTTTTTGATTTATATGATAGCCATCAAAAAGCCTTCTTTTACAAAAGAAAGTGTGCTGTTTTTTTTTTTTTCTCTCAGCCTTTTAATAAGAAAACACTGTGCAGGATTGAAGCCACTCTCTCTTGTGTTTTTGAAAAAATGGCCACTCTGTATTAATTTCTGAAGGACTATTGAATAAATTATACATGGAAAACGATCAAATTGACTTGTGGGATTTGTTAGGATGTAATTTTAAACATATGAAAAATTATCCTATACAAGTACAAAATACAAGTACAAGTACAGTATGCAAATCTGGCACCGAGGGTTGCCCCACAGAGAACCCTGGGACTTTTTGAGGGGACTGTATATAACTTTTGGTTTTCTGTTGCTTTCTATATTTTCCATACTACTATAGTTTTGCTTTGACCAAATGAACTCAGCTTGTTCCCATTACCTACAAACTACTGTGAGCTTCTTCCTTTGGTCAAAAACAAAGTGGGGTGGAGGCTGATAAACTCGGAAGTGAGGGGTGAGGCTCAGAGGAGAAAGAAGAGCATCGAGCTAAAAGGGAGCACTGAAAATTCTTCTAAAGACTGTAAGAGTCACAGTCTGTGCTGCTCACTGCTGCAGTGCTTGCGAGGGTTCTGAGCACCAAATACCCAGGGTTTCCAGGTAACGATGCCCTGAGCAGGTGGGCTACAAGCAATGTGAGGACATGCTCAGCCTCTGAGCCCCATGTCCCATCTCTCTCATTCCTGCATCTACAAGCCCCAGGGATAAGAGGCAGCCTGACTGTTATCATGTTGTGTGGGTCATACATTAACCAAGCCACTCTCCTTTACCCAGAGAATGAGTGACTTCTGATGTAGCCTAAGTCATGTATGCCCCAACTCCCTTACCCCAGTCACTCTTAACATGGGGCATATTTACTTACGTCTGTTTCCTCTCTTAGAAAGGTCTTCTCTTCCTCAGGAAACCTTAAATTACACCTTTGCCCTCTCACCACAGGCTTCATGTTTTCAGTACCCTGCGGCTTGGTCAGTGTTCATAAAACCTGTTGCCTGAAACAAGCTCCCATCACGAAGTTCTGACTGTAAGGTGTCTATAGGTTTCAGGATGGCTTGATTAAGAAGGCATCATGTTTGGTAATTTATCCAGTAACAAACTCAAGGCTCCAATCGAACATAGTTCCATAATCCTTGCCATCCCACCAGTATCAGATGTTGAAGGCAGGAGTAAGCAAAACCATTGTTTGTACCAATTTAACCACACAGTAGGGGAGGGCTGGGCACACAGTCTACATTGCAGTAGCCTCTTGATCATAGACACTTGGAGCTGTCTATAGGAGTTAGCAGGCATCTCTCAGAATAATTCCTGCTGCCAGGGAGTTTCAGAACAGAAGTAAATCGCATTATTTCTAGTGCAAACAAAGCTGCAGATAGCAAGGCCAGTAAGCCACCCTGCATAATTACAAATTTAAGTCAGCTGTTGTCACATGCTTTGCCTCCAAAGGAGGAGTCAGATTGGTGATGGGCAATAAGCAAAGTTGCTCCGAGCCACTGGAAGACGTAAATGACATGTCAACTTCCTTGTCATATTAAAAGCTGAGCCTCCTGGTAAGGACAGACATAATTGCTTAAGCATATCACTGTGTGTTATAATTTCTAATTGATTTCTCGTTCATTGAATTCATTATGCTTCTTCGAGGCCAGATTAGTGGGTGTGTGGAGTTTCAGTCTCAAGGATTAAGGAACTAGCTGGAGAATCTACAGATTCTAGAGAAGTTGGCTTCAGGATTCAAAGCTAAAAGACTCCCAGAGAGAAGCTTCTTAGGTCAGTTAAAGTCAGTCTGTGTTTTCATAGCAAGACAGTGGCATTCCTTGAGGACTTTCAAGCATTCCAGTAATATTTCTTTTCAAACCAGATAACACTTAGACTATGATAAATTTCAATGTTATATCTTATGATTGTAATGTATTTTCATTTCTGTTTAATCTCATAAGGAAAATATCTTTCTCATTTTATATTATTTGCTAGGATAACATACAATATATAATATGTAATATAAAATTGTAATATGTAATGTGTAATGTATAATATGTAATGTAATATAAAATATATGTAATATAAAATCTGATATATGATGTATGATATATAGTACATAATATAATATATGATGATGTATAAAATATAATGTATAATATATATGATATATAACATATAATATGAATAAAATGTAATATTGTATCATTATAGCTAAAAATCCCTTGTGAATAAAAATGAGTTTCATATTATATAAAATTTTGCTCCTTGATTAAGATTATAGAAAGAAATGTATTTTCACATGACATACCTTTATGTATGTACAAATGCATACATTAAAAATAAAGTAGTGAATTTGGTTTAAAAATATACAAACATCAAAAAAAATAGAAAACTGAAATTTATTTTGATTTGAAATCTGAGGCATGTTTTCTCTTTCCAGTTTTTTCTTTTCCTTATGATGACAACAACTGCTATTGTTCTTTTGCTTTGTTTGTTATTTGTTTTATGTACAGTTAGAGAAACCAAATAACTCCACGTCTAATGGTTTTCTGCTTGACTGCACTGTACTGGTTGGCACGAGAATGTCTCTCATTGGCTCGGGTATTTGAGGAGTTGGACTCCCTTTGACAGTGCTGTTTGGATATGATAAGCTATGATGCTCTTAGGACCGGACACCTAGCTGGAGGAAACATGTCACTGTGGGCAGGCTTTGGACACTTTCAGTTCCTGCTCTCTGCTTCTGTATCCTAATGGGCTATGCTTTCTAGGCCTCCTGCTCATGCCACCAGCTCTCATGCTTCACCCCACCATTACGGTCTCCCCTTCTAGAACCAGAAGGCAAAATAACCTCTCTTCCTTAAGCTGCTTTTTCATGGTATTTTATCACAGCAACAGAAGAGTAACTAATACTTACGCTATACCTAATTTTTAAAATCAAATCTACAGCAGGAATTGGTGAATAGCAATCATAGAAGTAATCATTTGTGTGTGTGTGTGAGATATGCTTGAGAGAACCATAAAACACATCGACTTTCCTGGAGTTCCTTGATTTCTCTTTGGGAAGGGGACTGGGGGCAGAGATAAGCAGGTAAGTTTAAGAAATGATTTGCTCTCTAAATTGGACTTTTACAGTCCAAAGTGGGGTTTCTAATTTCCAGCCATAAACAGATGTTCCCTTCCCTCCAATACAGAAATAAAACTGGTGTTGGGATTAGTACAATTCTACACTTCTAGGCTTGCTTCTTGAATGTGGAATTCCATAGTAGCCCCAGACTTGCTGATGTTTTCACAATCAGAGGAATGATCAAAAAGAGCCAGAGTGAAGGAAGGGTCCCTGCTCAGAGAACCTTTCTGGCAGTCTAGCCAGCTTTTCTTTGCATAATATGCCCTATACAACCATCACTGTGCCTAACACAATCTACAACCTAAAGATTCCTAAAACAAAAACAAACAAACAAACAAACAAACAAACAAACAAACAGCACTCCAGCTCCAAAGATGTCTTCTTCTTCCTCCTCCTCCTTTTCCTCCTTTCCTCCTTCTGCTCCTTCTCTCTTTCTTCTTCTTCTTCTTCTTCTTCTTCTTCTTCTTCTTCTTCTTCTTCTTCTTCTTCTTCTTCTTCTTCTTCTTCTTCTTCTTCTTCTTCTTCTTCTTCTCCTCCTCCTCCTCCTCCTCCTCCTCCTCCTCCTCCTCCTCCTTCTTCTTCTTTTTCCTCCTCCTCTCCCTTTCCCTGTCCCCCTCCTTTTTCTCCTCCTCTTTCTTCTTATTCCTCCCTAGATACAGAAAGGAGCCCGACAGCCAGATTCTAAGTTTAGCTTTCTGTTTGGCTTGATGTTTAAATAGTTTGCTTTTCCAATAGAAGAAATTGTTTTAAATTCCCTGACAATGTTACTGTTGAAGCAAATATCTGGCAGGAGATAATGAAGGTAAGAAGTACAGCCCAGAGCCTAAAATACAATAGTTGCTAGTAGGTACTGTAACATTAATGCTACTGTGCTTCTTTTTACAGAAGATTTTTTTAATGCATCTCAAATTTCATTTCACAAGCTAAAATCTCCTGCATCTAGACAATGCCTGTATTTACTCTCTTCCTTTTATTTTCACTCATGGGGCATATTCTAAGGACCTGCAGGCAACAACATAAACACATCCAGTGCACCATCCACAATAATCCAGATGTACACATTGTTGCAGGTTGCCCGTGATTCTAAGAATCTTTTCTAGAACAACAACAACAAAAAAAAAACACCTTTCAAGAAATATATATATATATATATATACACACATATATACATACATATATATTCCTTATACATATATATGCATGTGTACATACACACACATATATATATATATGCCTGTGTATAGTCACACATATATATGTATATAGACATATGTTTATACACACACACACACATACAGTCATTATTGGCACTAAGGAGAGTCTCTGACACAATCTTTGTGAAATTTCCAATGAAAACTTGGTGGGTTTCAGCTGGTGTTCACTGTAGGTTTACTGGGCTCAGCAGATACAATCTGATAATAGATAACTCTACTGAGGGTTTTTTTCCCACCTGGACATGATTCCATTGTTATTCTACTCCAATTTTTCATTTAGATAATGAAATTTGTTTTCCATGCAAATTTCCTAGCTATCTGTCTTTTGCTCCAATTTTCAAGTTGCATAATTTAGTCAGATTGTTTTTGTTTGCCTCTATGTGCTCTCAGATATATATCTCAATATGTGAATTATTTGCATATATATGTGCAAATAAACAACCTCTCTCTTTTTTATTAAAATAATGCTTTACTTCAAATATTGACCAAAGTCTATCATGATTAATTTAAATTATTATTTTTTGCATTTTATCCTTAAACTAAACAAGGGATGTTTAAGATCTTTAAAGTTATCTGATACACTTCATTTGCATGTATTCAGCAATTGCTACGACTGGCATCATTAACTTCCACCTTCTCATCTGCAATAATTGGTGATTGATGATGCGGGCTTCTAATTACAAGTGTGAGCATGGTCCAGTTGGATTGCATGATGCCTAAGGCTCTGTGAATTAGTGAGTGCATGTCATGAACTCTCAGCTCACAAATAAAATGTCCTGTACTATTCAACTATCTGGATGTTTAAGGAAGTTTATTTTTATCGTACTCTTTTAGGCACCACCACTGTGCCTTCTTAGATTAATACCACATGCCAAAATAAGTAATTCATTCATGTGACAATTAAAACCGCTTAAGAAGTCTAGCATGGCAACAAAAGTCAAATAAACTCATTTACGTCAGTCAGACAACATCTTCTGAATACATCTAAATAAGGTGTACTTTATTTTACTTTAAAGATCTCAAAAATCCCTTGTTTAGGTGTCAGACAACATCAAAGTAATTTTATACCTGATAGTTCATATTTTAAAAAGTTGAATAAGTTTCATTTTCAGAGATTTTACAGAAAAGGAACAGAACAATAGTGTTTAACACATAGCTTAGGGATAGAAAAAGTAATGACTATAAATAAGAATCTTTTAAAATGATGGAAGCAATTTCAGTAATATAGGCAGGGCAATTATAATAAGATGAAATTAAAATTATCACTACCATGCCATTTAAAATTGAATTCCTGTGTCAGATGATTCTTCTAAACAGTTTGGCAAAATGCACTAGACTCATTGGAGCGAGGTTGTATAAAAACATGTGCTGGCAGATGGCTGCCTAGATGATCATTACTATTAAAATAAAACTAATATTGCTGAATTTAGAAAAACACAGGAAACTGAATGGGTGTGAATTGTCTTCAGACAATCAGTGAAAATACAAAAGATAGTCACTCAAGAGATAGCTTTCAATTATTCTTTGTTCTAAGCCTGATCAGAGTAGGTGACGTTAATGAGAAATCAGGAAACTTCTAATAATAATAATAATAATAATAATAATAATAATAATAATAATAATAATAATATATTATATATACACATATATGTATGCATGTATGTGTGTGTATATAAATATATACTAACTACTGAAGTGACAGTCAGTTCTAAGCAGAAAAGTATTGTTTCATAGGACCAGTTCACTTAGTGTTATGAACACATGACCAGCTCATTGGGAGAAGCCCTGTGGTGGGTTTATCATTTGAACTGTGTCTTAACATGCAAATTCATCTTTCAAGTGCAAAAGGGCATTTATAATGGCCACAGCACATCATTTACTGTCTGTCCACCAGATGCAGACAGAACTCAGCTACGGACTGTAGCGGTACAAGAAACTGTATGCCGTCATGCCTTCTGTCTCTGGGCTTAGTCACAGTCCTGAGCAGTCACAAAAACTGAGGCAATGAAATGCTTGTCCAGCAAAAAATGGGAAACAGTGAACACATAAGCCATCAGTCTAAGGATGGGCATTTTTCAGCTCAGCGGCTCTGCAGAAGCATTTTGGGGATGCCTTTGAACTGGACCAAGCTAGAGAAAAGAGGAAATAACTTGAAGCGATGTGAGGAAGAACTTAGAGCCAGACACAAAGTGAGGAAAGTAAGTTACAAGGGCAAATGATACTTGGCCACAGATTTGGTGCTTCTGTGGGCCATACTCCAGGGCATTGTGGTTATGAATAAGTGACAATTAACTAATAAATGTTCCAAAATGTTCCAAAAGGTATCCTTTCATTCTCTCTCTCTCTCTCTCTCTCTCTCTCTCTCTCTCTCTCTCTCTCTCTCTCTCTCTCTCTCCTCTCTCTCTCTGTCCCCATACCTCCTCCCTCTGTACTCATGAACCTCTGCAACTTAAATATATGTATTATATAGGAGAAAGGAGAAGAGCTCACCATCTCTCCTTTGCACCCCAACTCACTTTTCCTATGGCTAATCCCAGTAGCTCTTCCATTTAGGGTGTCACCCAATTTAGAGAATCTAGTTCCATCCTTCACTCCCATTTTCTACCATGAAGACATTCATTTATGGAAATGCACTGAGCACCTACCATATGTTTTGACTACAATCCTACAATTCAAGTCAGTCAAAACTAAAGTCTCCTTCAGTACATAATTTTGGGAGATTGAAAGCACAAATGCATCACAGGTAGATCATACATAAAAACAGAAATGTGACCTGCAACCTGTTCTCTGTCCTCGGAGGCCAGCCTGCCCTATTCTCTAACAACAAACAAAGCAGCCAGCCAGCCTCCTGTAAATCTGTGTTATAGGAAGCTGGATTTTTATCAGTTCAGGAAGCTGCACAAATGCTTCTGTAATCATCCTCAAAGAGCAAAGACTTCATAATATGCAGGGTTTTTTTTTTCTAATTTTTTTCTTGTTGCTGCATCTAACTAGGACCATGCAAAAGCCACATGCTCTCCTAACAAATCACATGGGATTTCCTGCTTCCACCAGGAGAATTGACAGCTACCTCACACTGATAGTACCAATGGGTCACTTCTTGAAGCCTCGCCCTTTTGTGCACTGTAAGGCTGCCCACTCCTCTTCTTCATTTGATTCTTCACCAAAATAAAAGTGATCAGTGATCATGGCCAACTCTTGTTCTCTGGCAAGCTCTAAAGTCTTCCCTTTTCTCATTGGCTGGTCTTTGTCTTTCACAGTTAATAGAAGAGGAGTTTTCAGGAAACATAGCATACATGGGTTACAAATGCAAAGCCAAGCCAAGCAAAACACCAAAGTACCCAAAGAACCAAAACTAAAAAACAAACCAAAGTAGGAAAAAACAACCAATCAAACAAAAAAACCATTCAACCAAACAAAAAGTTTGTACAGAAACACCAGTAGCGTTTCATTAAGATCTATAGAGGTCCAACTCAAATTTCTGCACAAAGGAAACGTGTTAGGTTGCCTAGTGCCTGTGTGAGAGTCAAAGCAAGAAAACCTCACTCTTCTTAGCGCCACTGTTTTGGGGTTGGTTGTGCTATGTCCCAAGCTGTCGGAGTTCAGACCTGAGCAGCATGGGATCTGGAGAAGGACAAAGTTTGTTAATAGTTCTCAGCCTTTGTAACCCATGTATTTTTAGTACAACTATTCAATTCTTTCCCTGAGCCTGGACACAGACAGTGAGTGAGTGGATAAGAGAGATCTCTTCCAATGGGACTATTAGCATGCATGGAACTTTAATTCCATATGATTTTATCTAGCATGAAACTTCTTCTCCTTTTGCTTTTTTTTAAAATGTTAACATTAAAAAAAAATCAAGTATTGGGTTGTCAGCTATGCAAACATTGGCAATGTGTGAGCACCCGACTCGCCAACAAGAAAGACGCCACAATAGGTTCCTTCTGCACACGTTTATTGGGAGAGCATTGACTGCATAGGCGAAAGACCCTGAGTCCAGAAATGGTGCTGCTTATATAGGCCTAGGAGTGACGTGTCCATACCTGATTGGTTATGCTACCAGTACCTCATTAATATGCATCGGGCTAGGCAGTGACTCGGCAAAAAAACTCTTATGCACATGCGCACATTGGTTGTTTACCCGTAATCAAGGGCAGTGACCAGTGGTAGCCACTCTGCAATGGCACATGTGGCTTCCCACAGCAATAAGTCCGCCTCACAAAAATCGGGTTATAGTCCTTAACCCTAAACCAGCAGAAAGTTACAGCATCTGGGAGTTCAGGAGATGAAGTGTTTATGGATGCTGACTGTAGAGATGCCCATCAGAGAGGCCAAGCATGCTGTCAAAGGAAGCACAGAGAAGTGCCAGCTGTATCCCTGCACACAGAGCAGTGGATGGCTCCTCTCGGCTTGCTGAAGAAGTGAGATGAGTTGGAGGGATGCAATGTCATGGCAACAGACTGCTCAGTGACCTATCCCGCTGTGGGAAGAGATGATGGAAAGACATTTTGTGCTTAGGACTAGGTTCTATGAAGGAGCTAATCTGAGCAAAGGCAGATGATCAGACACAGACATAATATAATGTTCTCTGTGGCATGTTTCAGGGCCAGGGTGTGGAGGCAGTATAAGTAGTGAGTGGGTAAAGGCTCTCCAGTCAGATTGCCTGCGTCTCATCACAACACTACCACTGTCCCTGTCAGTGACCCTGGGCAAGCGACTACAAAATAATGTTGGTCTCTCTACACTGTGGTTGGTGATAGAATCAGATATCCACACAGCTCAGATCAACATCAAACAGATTTAACTATCCCCCTCTGTTCATTAGCATAGCTTTCATGGCCCTGGGAGATGAGTTTTAAATAATTATTGTTTATTTTCAGATGTTGTGAAGTACCCATTCACAGAAAGGATCAAGTGAGAACTTACGTGCTGAGACCCCTCTCAGAAGGCCTCTCTTGCTGTGCTGTTAACTCTCATATTGCGATCTTCCTCTAATCCTAATTAAGTTGTTATTGAAAGATCTATCATAAATCAGACTTCAAACTTCCAGTAAATTTCCCAACCTTTCCCCATTTCCTCTTAGATATTGCTAATATAAAGATATCTCTTTCTTACAGATTTTTATATTTGTTTTACCAACAGTGTTTGGGTTAACAGACAGTGTTGCGAGTCCTCACTTGTAAAGCTTTTAGCTTGATACCAGTCCCAGTCCTAAGTACTTTATGATGTAGGCTGCATATGTTCTCGGAAGAATTGTTGGAAATGTGCAAATGTAGGAAGAAATCCACCCAGGCATGGTAGTTCAAGTTGCAATCTTAGCACTCAGGATGCCAGTGTCAAAGGGATGTGAGTTTGAAGCCAGCCTGTGCTACATAGCAAGACTCCATCTCAAAAGAAAAATAGGTGGAGGCATTTCAAATGCCCTTCAGTGGAGGACAGTGATAAATATGTAAATAGCATGCAGTCTATAAGACAGTTTATGCCTTGAAAAAAAAGGCTTTATTGACAGTTACAAGAGCGTGGTTGAACCTTGCAGCCCCAGTGTTAAGAGAGACAAGTCAGCCACAGCAGGACAAATGTGTAATTCCCCTCCTATGTGGCACTCACAGTGGTTCAATAGACAGAGGCAGGAAATAAAACGGTAAACGCCAGAATGAAAGAAAGAGAAAATAGATAGTTATTTACTAGCCATAGAGTTTCAGTCTGGGATGTGAGTGGCTGGGAGATGCTGGTGATAGTTATGGCCGTATCGATGCACTGACAGTGAATTGCAAAAATGTAGATTAAAATGGTCATAACTGTGAATTTTGTGTTATACATATTTTACCTAAGTCTCTCTGTATCTTTGTTTGTTCTGCATATATATGTATATGTGTGTTCATGTGTGTATGTATGTATACTACATATGGTTGCTCTCTCTATGTATACATGCTCTCTGTATATATGCATATAATGAAAGTAAAGATATACACTGTATATGCATATATTTTTTTCTCAAGTTTTTGAGAATTTTCTGGTTACCTTTACACAATCTTGTGTCTCCTCCCTATCAACTCATCTTTACTCTTCTTAACAAAATCCTTAATTTCCAAATAACTATTGCTGTGTGTAAGAATAATATACTTAGCTTCTCAAACTGACAGCGCCACTAAAACCTATAAAGCAAGGCACTCTGTCCTTTCCATGTTGGTATGAAACTATTTGCTGATGTTTTAGTCAAGGCATCATCTAACAAAGATTTATGCTGAAAGTGATCTGGCTGCTTTTCTTCCACTGACTGTGTGTGTATGTGTGCTTGCATGTGAGGGGGAAGGAAAGAGATAGCCAGGCATGGATAGAGACAGATACACACATCAAAACCACTAACATGCTTAGAAGTCTATAATCCTAGTAACAGGTGGTATCTCATAGTTCTCTTTTGAAATCTCTCTCTCTCTCTCTCTCTCTCTCTCTCTCTCTTTCTCTCTCTGATCAAGTTAAATAAATGAATGTATTTGAGGGGTATTTAAGGATGCCACCAGATGCATATGGTCTCTATGGACCTTAGAGCTTACTATCAAATTCCACCAAGATCCCCCTAACTGTGGAAGTCTACTATTAACTTATATTCTATCTCAGGCACCATGAATTACAAATCAGGTAACTCAGAGTTATGGAGGACCGATGATGCACAGTGCTAAGGAAGGCAGCGTCAGAATAGAATGAGCAAAGGCTTCCCAAGATGGCCTTTTTGAAGATCTATCAAAGACCAATATATAAAAAGTTCATTGCGTTGGGATCTTTGTTGTGGCTGGAGGAACCAGAGAGGTGCTGTGGGATCACGCTAGTATCTGTGGGAAGGAGAGGACACCCAAGGAAAATGGCCTTCACTGAATTATCATGTGATCTAGAGACATAAGATTAGTAAACAGACCTCCATGATCCAGTCAGTCATGAATGGTGAATTGGAGTGGTCTTCACATTTGGATTTGAGGCACTGAAACTGGCTTTATGCATGGGCAGACTTGAGGAGATACCCGGACAGAAGTCTGTAAGGCTCTTTACTAGAATGAGATACGAGCATTCTTCTGTTTGTCCTTGAAGGCCAAAGACCTTTGTGACATTGGTATGAAACAATAACCAGTTTTTTTTTTCATACTGAAAAACTTCAGTTTCAGTCCACTCAAATGAAAAACAAAGAAAGAAAGGGCTCAGGGAAAGGATGCAAACCATTACAGAAAAGTTTACTGTGTGGATTTAAAAACTATGAGACTCTTGGTAATTGAAGCTCTCTCTCACCTTCATTTAAAATGTTATTAAGAGATACGCATGGTGCTGGCAACGGCAGGTATGTGATGTGTTGCAGAGTCACGTTAAAGCCTGATCTACAGTTGCCCCCGCAAAGCTTCAGCAGCAGGCAGCATCTTTACAAATACCTCCCATAGAAAAGTCCAGAGTTCATCTGATGAACAGGGTATGGACCAGTGTTCTTCACAGGCACATGTAGGAGCAGAGTTATTTGCTACGAAACCCAGTGGCAGAAAGATAACTAAGCAGGTAATTATATCTCTCATTGTAACTGTGGATGTCATATCTTACTGAGAATGGGGTAGAAAATCTTTTGTACGTTATTCATGCACTACATTTTGCATACCAAAGTAACAGATATTTAATGGTTAGAGAGTGGTCAAATTGGCAATAATGGGCAAGACTCTCATCTCATGTAATCAAATAGATGTTTTCCTCTGAGTTGTGTAGCATAAGGCCCTCACTTAATAACAGTGATAAATAACGGGGTAATTTCCATGCCATCTGCCAACAGTTACCTTGCTTTAACCTGAATTTTATATCGTGATATTTCTGCCTAAAGGAAATAAAGGCATTCTCAGCCCTGTGTTAAGATTATGAACTTTCTTGCTTGCTTGCTTGCTTCAGTCTTAATGAGTTGTCTCAACCTGGGGTTGAATTTTAGGTTCTCAAGAGAGAGCAATGGAAGCAGAGCAGTGTTGTTAGGGGAGCTTGATGGAACTGATATGTAAATGAAGCTCAGGACAAAGTTACCTGTATGAGCATGTGAGTGGGAGGATCTATTGGTGATTGGTTTGCTCCTGTTGGTGATGTAGATGCTTTGCTGAACATGATGGCTGTGCTAGGTAGTGATTTTCATTCCTCTTTGGTGGTGTGGACCTGTTGGCTAATGTTTTCTAAACTGAGCTTGCTTGGCATTCTGAGAGCTGCATTTGGAGTATTTAATGCATTGATGAGACAATGAGCTAGAGATGTCTCAGAAGATGGGGTATAGTGGGGTCAATATGTGGACTGAGAAATAACCCCATTTTTTCTTCAAGGTTCATGGCTGTGTCATCTTGGTCAGGGCCATTTACTTTATTATCTTGGAATTTTACTGTCTCTAGTGTTCTAGGTGTGGATGTGACTTAATCTTCACTCCCATGGGATTTATACATGTTTGGTTCAGCTTCTGTTTTAATTCACCTCTGGTTTGGATGCTAGTCACTCATTCCTCATGGGACAGTGAGACTTTTGACTACCTTACAATGTGGTTATTGTCACTGGTGCATGGGGAAACTGAAGTAAGGGAGTCCTTTCTGGACACCCAAATTTGCCGAGATGGCACAAAGTCAAAGTTGGAATTCAGGCACTATGACTCCATCACCCATGCCCTTAACTGTTCTTGGCTGCATCTTTTGTAAATGGCTGTCTGTGCCTTAGCTGTGATTCATTGAATTGCTTTACTCACAAATATGGTGTGCAAGCCGACATGCAAGCCAGTGAACCAGGAACATAAGCCAGAAAATGGAGAATATGTTTCCAGAGACTCTTCTACTTCTTGTGTCTATAAATATATGTCATTCATTTCCTCTTTTCATTCCTAGCAATGTTACTCAGGGTCTCTGAAGCTTTCTGAGAAGAAGAAGGAGGGCCCATAGCTGGCCCTGTATCAGTGAGCTTTGAAAGCCCCTGACATCATATACATAGAGGCCCCAGTTGCATCAGCTTTTCTTTGTGGGTAACATGTGTGGCTCTCTTTCAGCAGTGAGACTGTTCTCATTCATCATTTGGAGTAAACACACCTACCATATTTTTAATATTCTCGAGAGTAAAGAAATACATCAACTAGAACATTTCTCTCAGAGTAAATGATCCATTTCACCGAGAGGAACATTTACTATAATACTTGATTTCCATCTCCTCACAGTCTCATTTTGTGGCAGAACAGCTTTTCTAAATTACAAAAGAATACTTTGAAAAAAAAACACTCTGTCACATCTTTCCACAATGCCTTCCTGGTGGCAATGCACATGAAGAGTAAAAACCTAATTTTGGATCCAGACACATGCTCTTTTCGGTTCTCTGAGTGGCATTTTCCTAAACAAACTGCTGCGAAGGCTTCAGAAAGAGACCTGTGATGTCTAGCGGAGCTTGTACAGAATCCACATAAAAGAGATTGCGATGCTTGTTGTCAGAGAGTTTTGATGCATTCCTGTTGATTTTGGGGGTATATAGTCATAAGATAACCTAATGGATATTTGAAAAATATTTGTGCTTTTATACCTTCATTAGCCTGTCCTAGAGTTTGATTAAGCTACCAAGAGTCACAACCTTAAAGAAAACTGATTTTCCGTTCCTCCATCAGCTGTGAATCACCAATAGCTCCTCAGCTAGGGGAGGGCTCTTCCTAGCTTGAGCCATCACAGGATTCCTCATGTGATCGCAATCTCTGTGACTTCTTATGTGGAGTCTGGAGAACACCGTGTCCTTGTAGTTATTCACCACCCCTGGCTCTTACAAACTTCCCATCCCTTCTTCTGCAATGATCTCTGAGACATAGGGGACATGGAATAATATAAATGTTTCATTTAGTGCCAGCCTCGGAAGTTTTTCATGTGTACAACACAATATATGTACCAAGAATAATTGGTGCATTCTCCAATCTTTTATTGTCTGCAGACCTTTGTGTTAATTTATTTGAGGAAGAAGCTGCTCTGATGTGGGTTAATAGATGCACTGATCTATGGGCATAGTGATAATTCATTATGTTTAAGAATATGTTCCTCTAGATGAAGAAGAGGAGGAGGAAGAAGAGGAGGGGAGAGGGATGGAGAGGAGGAAGGAGAGAGAGGGGGGAGAGAGGGAGAGGAGGAGGATACACTACTAGAGCTTTTGATCTATATATATAGCCACAGACTCTTGCCCTAACAAATGGTACAAAGTTATGGTTTCTGTATCACGGAGAAGGTCTTAAATCTGGTCAAAAAGTGGTTGGTTACTCCCATAAAAATTTTACCACTATTGTGTCAGCATATCCATCCTGCCAATACTGTCTTTACTGAAGTTCCCATTATTTTCAGCCTTGTAAGACTTACAGTTACTTTTGTCCTGTTACCATGCATAGCACACATCAGCACAACCAAAGTTAGCCAGTAGAGATGCAGCTTCTTGGTATCAACTTGATTCTTTCGTGTGTTACGACTCAAGTAGTGGTGTCTTCATCAACAGGAAATATTCATACTCCCAATCTCTTCACAGAACTATGTAGAATCCATGTCTATGACTCTACATGTAAGGTTCAAGGTGGGTAGAATATCAAGCCAGTTTGTGGATGAGCTGCCTGGTGAGAGGTTTATGATAGCCTGTGGTAAGTGGTATATGGAGTCATATCCATATATCTTGCTATATACTTGATGATTTGTAACTACTCCACAGGGGTTTTACAGCTAAAAAACTGGACGTAGAACTATCTATGCATTTTCAGTATGATAAAAGAACTTTTAGTCGTTGAAGTCATGAAATTAGAATATAAAACTGTCTTTGTGAAATGGGATGTATACAATATGGTAACATTTGGTAGCTTTTTAATAAGTGAGTATTAGAAGGTATATACTTGAAATTTTACTTTAAAAATAGACACCTATTAGCTTCCAAAATATGTCACTGCACTGGAATTAGTATTGGATTGTTGTTGCTAATGTTTTAAAAACAATTTCTCCATTTGCAACAGACACACTCTAAATATTTACAGCAGTTAGCTCTGCAAAAAACCTTTAGATGAGTCAAATAAATAATTTATTAAAGTGTCAGTTACATAGTAAATTATTAGGAAGATGGGAATGTTTAAGAATAACCACAGTATAAAAACTCAAGTGGTTCTCCTTAAGTGGTTCATAATTTCCTTGCCCCGTTAGTTCCCTCTTGCCCCTTACCCATAAGCTGCAAGTTAATAGAAAACAGGGATCTGCGTGTATAGACTCAGGAGATTACATTTGTGGATCCAAAGATTGGTTATTTTATTCCGTTTATTTGGATTTCAGGAAAGCAGGAAACACATTTAACCCTTAAACATCATGGGAATAGGTCATATAACACAGTCACGAACCTCTCACAACAAATTAAATATAGCCAGGTGTGAGGGAAAATAAATTCCATATGTTAAAAATTATTTGAAGAGATAGAATTTCACTTGAAAATATAAATGGAATTTGGGGGTCCTTTCATTAAAAGATTTATTAAACTGTAACATGTCCAATAACCAGTGCTTATGTGAAAAATATGGTGAAGTCACCACTATAGCCAAAAAATACCACTGAGTATATACTCGAAGGCCTTGTTCACACTAGAGCTAAGCTTCTGCTTGCTTGAAGTGGACATCTTTCCCTTTTCTGTGTTAGGCTATTTACTGGGTTCTTTAAAATTTCTCGAGGGTGGTAAATGTTCTAGAAACTTCTTTAATCTTGAAAGAAAGCAATGTGTCACGATCTGTGGTTTCAAATGGAGTTCCTCTCCTACTGATGAAGAGCTAACTACATGCTTGCCTCTTGTCAGGTACTTTACATATGTAAGTCTGTTCTGTTCACATCTCAAGCTTATGCTGTTCTACTGATGTCCTCCTAGACCAGGAATGGAGGTGGAAGATTTAGCACCTTGGTTTTTCCCATCCTGTAGAGAGTGAGTGCAGAGTCCAGTTCTCCCTGGTTACAGAGCACTTGAGTAGGCCGTGTTGTTTCCTTATGAAGAGAATGTTAAAGACAATGAAAGGAGAGCAGCAGAACGTTGTGGAATGGTGGAGAGGAGATGCCTAGACGAAGCTACTTGGCTGTATCTTCATTGGCTAGGTGCTTCCTTGGCTGGACATCAGCCATGATTTATGCTTTGCCAGGCTTAAACGCTTATGATATAGTCTAGTAAGTGCATTCCAATTTTATAGACAGGAAGCCTCATTACCTGAAAGTCCCAAGGTCAGACCACTAATGAGTGGGAGGACCAGCTTTGCAAACCCTAGACTCTGTGCTTTTTCTTTCCTTTCCCAGGAGAGGAGGGAAAAATATCCACAAATGCTACACACAGGGTTGGTCTGCAAAATATACCAGACACATCCAAATCTACTGATCCTAACCATTTCCTTCTGAACTCTAATCAGTTCTTAGTTCATTTCATTTCACTCTGCTCAGTCTATACGAACTAATCAGAATGGCTCCAAAGGCTCCTCTAGGGAGGAAGGGCACAGGAATGGGGATGGGGGTGGGAGGTAGGCATGGCTAGCATCAAATCTTTCCAGACCTCCTTTCTTATCTACTTTAGTTCTAGCACAACTTCATTTAAGCCCAAAGCAGCAGAACCTGTTCATAAACATTGCAATAGGTTAGCTGTCAGGAGCAAAAGCCTTCCCGTGTGAATATACAGAGGGAAATGTTAAAGCTTATTTTGTTAAAATCAAGCCTGAACCAAATCAGCTCCTTCTCTTTCCACATGGCTCTCTGGACTCCTGGGATTGTATCAAGTAGACAAAGAACCTCTGAGACTCTGTAGCAGAGTGTGAACTGAAAGAAAGACTGACTCTAGTGGTTGGCTCTGTAGTTTGGGTATGAAGTGAATCCTATAGAAAGGTTCATGGGATGAAAGGCTGGTCCCCAGGGCATAGTACTACTATAAGAAGTTCTAGAAAGTTGATGAATTGGTACCTACCTGAAGGAAGTAGGTCACTAGTGGTGTGCCTTTGGGGATCATGTCTGGTTTTCATCCTCTTCCTCTGTGCCACATGTTCCTCATGCCATGCTGTTCTTCTTAACCATGGACTCCGAGTCTGTATCCAAGATCTGAGAACTTCTGAAACCATGAAGCAAAATAAGTCTGACGTCCCTTTAATTATCTTTCTTAGTTGTTATGTCAAAGAGGTGAGAAACTAGTACAGCCAGCAAACACTCTTATCATATAAGCTCCCCACATTGTGATTTTGTAGCGAGAGTGTTTATCCATCCAATAATGGTATAGCACTGACAGTGGAAGCTAGAGAGCGTAAAGAGAACAATAGTTCCACAGCAAGGACCACAAGCTCTCACTAGGCTCTCAATCCAACACGCAGCCCATGTCAGAAGTAAACTGTGTTTAACTTTAAAGAATAGAAAGACTGAAAACACATTGAGTAGTAAATGAACTGAGTTTCTGCCATATTGGTTTTCTTAGAGGGATGAGTTTGTTAAGCACAGTGTGCTGGTACAGGCACCGAGGGACACCCTGACAACACCGTCAACAAGGGAGAGTTCCCAACAGGTTCCTTTCATTGTCATTTGAGAATGACTTTATGTGAGCAGACAGAAACCACAGGTAGAGGGAAACAATGTTTCTTTTTCTGTGAGTAGCTTAAGTCACTTATATGGTTGTCTCCCGTAGCATTGATTTCCTACAAATGACATAACTTTATTCTTGTTTTTTCCCCTAACATTCCTGTTTCACCACTGTTGAAAATCAAGTGGAGAACTAGGAGAAGGTGAGATATCTCTGAACTCCCAAGTCCTGCCTCGCCATTGAGCCTTGTTCTCTGCCTTCCTTCTAGAGATGTAGGACTGTGACATCATTGTTTGGTGCCTCCCTTTGAGCTCTGAAGGCCATGAATGGGAGCATGCATAGTTTTGTTAACACACCATCCTGATACCTGGTACATTCATGGAACAATTTATTTTCAACAGAGTATTTTCCTTACACTCTAGTTTACAGTACTTCTTATCATTCCTTTTGGTCAACCATGCCTAACTTATCTGTTTATCTGGCAAATATCTAATAATAGGTATTAGTAAGATCGATTCAGGCTGGTATGATTTTTATCAGACAATAAACACACATATTTCTTTTAGAAACAGATGTGTTAGAAGGATGTAAGCCCATGCCTCCCCTTTCTGTCTATGTCCCCTTTCTGTCTCTGTCACCGCCGTAACATTACTTGGCTCAGCTGTTTCAGATGAAGTCAGGGTTCAGTGGCCGCTTCCTTGGCATGTGATACAGCATTCCTGCCAGCTGCCACACTTAAGAAGACTGTACACTTAAAGCTGCAATTGCTCTCTCAGAACTTTAACTCAGCTGTCAATAAGGAGCCCTGTGATTTTATTTTGCTCTACACCTTGCAAATTATGGAGCTGGTCTTGCTTGGATTATCCACTTTCAAACGAGCAAAAGAAAATACTTGCAGAAACAAGACTGGAAGACAGCAGTTTCCTTAAGCAAAGCCTTGGATGCCTTGCTCAGCTGCACACACAAGATGAACAATTAGTGATCACTGTGCAGGCAATCAAGTGGCAAAACAGGGTCCCAACTTCTAGGTCATGTCTTTGATTTGGGTTTAATCATAAGGTTTTAAAATGAATTCCCTGAATAAGGTGTAGACTTGTAATATCATTGGAGAAATGCTTTTCAAAATCAAATTCATTCCTTCAGTCATGGCTCATTGTTTTTGTCTCCCTCCCCCAAGTTCAGATAGTTTCTGGTTAGTGGAAAATGATTGTGCAGAAGCTGATGGCTGGAGATACAGCTCTCTGCAACTCCAGTGTAATGCTGTCTCTTTTCCTCCCAAATATCATTTCCAGCTGTTTCCTGTGTAGTTGCTGTAGCAACATAATGGCTGCCAATTGTTTTTAAATGTTCTTCAAAATGTAAATAGCAGTCTTCTTTGTTACCAGTGTAGTTCAAGAAACATGCCCTACATCATGTGCAATGCCCTGGACTTTTGCCTGCAGATGTCTCTTCTTCTTGCAAGCGGCTGATTTCCATAATTGTGAGATGCACCTCCTCCAACCACATTTCAGGGATCTCTGCCCCTGGTCAATTGCTCTTCCTTCATCCCTCAACACTGAATAATCACTGCAGCGTGTCCTAGCTGGTGTCGGGCTAGTCGTCGTCGGGTAAATAGTCACCACTGAATTTGGACTAATCTCTGTAGAAGGCAAAGTAGAGAGGTGGGAGAAATCTGAACAAATAAACTGATTTATTCATCTTCTTATTTTATTCCATTCAGTGTGTTCTTTCCCCCCTCAGATTAAGGCCCGTACTCTCATGGCTCCAAAGTTTTTTATCTGCATTTCATATGGCTTGGCCCTCTTGACCAATCTTATGTCTCCTGATGTCTACTTATGCATATCCTCAGTCTTGGCATTCCCAAAGATATTCTGCGATCTTTCTGGCCTAGAGAGTATGTCTACTAATTCCTTGAGTTAAAATTTTTATGGGGCTTGATGGTTGCCTTAGTTGAGAAAGTGCTTGTCTCACAAGCATGAGGACCTGAGTTCGGATCCTTCACATGACAAGCTGGGCGAGGTGGAATACCGTGATTCCATTCCAGGGAGTGGGAGGAGCACGCTCGGGAGGATCCTGTTTAGTTAGATCAATGAGTTCCGGCTTCTCTGAGATACTCTGTCTCGAAGAAGATGGAGAGCAACCAAGGCAGACAAGTGTCATTAATCCCAAGCGTTATACACCATTTCCTTCAAGCTGGTGACTGCTGTGTGTTCTATAAGATGCAGGTGAAATGCTGTCATTTCAAGGAGGGCTGCTCTAGCACTTGTCCTGTGTAATCACACTTCTCTATGGTTCCAGAAGAGTAAAACTATATGTAACTCTGTTGTGGCACTCATTATTTATGTGATTCTGTCATTAGGTTTGGTCAGTTTGAGGAAAGTCTTCTATGTTTTTGATACTTGCAACTCAAAGTCTGATAGCCAGAAGAGTGATTGATTAAATAAACACATCAACAGAATGAGCACAAGAGATATTTTATTATTGACAACAATCTACAAGGTGTTGTAAGAACCTTCATACTGCCTTGACAGACCATCTTAGTTTTGCAGTTAACCATGTTTAAGGCTTCTAAGGGGGACTCAAAGTCTATCTGAATAAACTAAGTTTATACACACACACACACACACACAAGTGCGTGCTCACATCGCACGCACATGCAGTCAGAGTGTTTTCCAAAGCACAGAGAGTAGTCAGAGAGTCAGTTAGTTACTCAAATGAACCTTTAGCTAGAGGGATTTTGAAAAACCCTGACTACTCAAGACCGTGCCCCACATGATTCTTTCTCAAGACACAACATAGGCTTCAGTAGTAGTTCATGACTCATGCTTTTAAAAAATTGTTTATTTTAATACAAGTGATATATATATATATATATATATATATATATATATATATATATATATATATATATATATGGATGGTGCACCATGTGCACTTGTGATACATGTCCAAATAGATTGAAATCTACCATCAAGCTAATTAACACATCCATCTCTACATATAAGTACACATATGTATGTATGTATGATTATGAACTGAAGTTTTCTTAAAAAAAACACAGCTGATTCTGTAGAGCAATTGGCTGATTAGAAGCTCATGATTGCTTGTGCCAGAGATGACCCCTGCCTGGTGCCACTTGGAAGATGCCTAGAGTCCCTGGACACTACCAAGATAAGCAGTTAGGTGATGGAGAGATGGAAGAGAAAGGGAAGCTCAACAGTGTGTGTACAATGAAGACAGGTGAAACCGAAGATTCAAGGGTCACGAGGAACAGCCTGATGTAAACAGCCTACAATGCCCCTTGAGGCCATGATAAGGTCCTGGTCATGTCTGGATCCATTGCCTTGTATTAGCAGGGGGCTCTCTGTTCATGACTGTGGCCTGTGTTACCACTAAAGGCCATGTGGATATCCCTTGTCTGGGCTGCCTCTGTGGCCATGTTGATGTCCAAGGTGTAGAGCTGGCCCCACCCCTAACCCAGGCATCATGGGAGAGCTAGCCCTGGGGTAATTAGAGCAGGAAAGGGGGCCACATCCCTCAAACCCAGGAGACTGGGCCCTGTACCTTGTCCAGGCAGCTGGTAGAGCTTGCCAGAGTGGTTGGAGCACATAAGAGTTGTCAGATTGACCAACTCACTACCTGATCCAGGATTTTGAGTTGGTTTACCCCAACATGCACCCCATCTATGAACCACTGGAGAATGTGAAAGGGACAGTCCTCCAGAACCAAAGCTGTAAGGTCTCCATGACAAAGGGCAACAACAGTACATTTGAGATGAGTCCCAGTGAGGATCATCCTGTATTCATAATGTAGCAGAAGCCAGAGGGCTTGAACCAGACCAATGACTGACTGTAATGAACATTTGCAAGAAAAGCTGTTTGGACAAAGAATATACTATGGGACACACCACAGTTTCCACAGCGACTCTCTCTCTCTCTCTCTCTCTCTCTCTCTCTCTCTCTCTCTCTCTCTCTCTCTCTCCCTCTCTCTTTTTCTCCTCTTCCTCCTTCTTCTCTTTCTTTTAAAATGTTCTTGGGAGATTGCACAAGCAGAGGGCATATATGGAAGAATGGGGAGGTGATAGGGTGCATGATGTGAAATTCACAAATTATAAAAGTTCCTTTAAATAAAAGAAGTTCATGATTGTGGAGAGTTGGAATGCTGTAGACTGAAAGTCAAAATTATCCTGAGCTAAAAAGTCCCCTCAAACACCATCTGCCACTCACCTCATATATGACCTAACACCCTTCTCTAACTTCCAGGTGATAACTTCAGCATATATCAACTTGGTAGACCATTAACTTCTGTCAACCCAAGGCTGAGAGTGTCCTTAAATGGACTTTTTTGGAAATATATATATATATATTTGCTGGAAATTCTGTGCCTGATAGCCCCTCCAATATATTTGATAAATGTACTGAGTTCTGATTTTCTTTCGTTCTGTGACTATAAAAACTTACATTACTGCTTTTATGGTAGAACACGTCACCCAAGGAAACACCAATCTACATTCCCAGGTCATGCTGGCCATATTAAGGAAATTTGCAGACTTGATAAAACACTAGCATTGCCCTTTCATTTTGGCCAATGTTTCTCAGAGAAACAAAGCTTCCTTTAACAATCTGCCCCTAGTGTGTCTAAGTTGGTGCTGTGGAGTCAAGACATACCTAAGTATGTCTGTGAGATGGTTCAGGTCCTCACTGTGTTCTGGAGTGGAGAATACATTCAATACAAAGGTGCTACCTGTCATCTTCTGCTACAGCAAGGGCCTTGTGCAGGCTCAGATCACAATTTTCGAAGAACAGGTACTACTGAACAAATTCTGTATTTTAACTGTTCTTAAAAATAGTAGACTATAATATATCTGTGTACTGAAGGATAACTCTATTCATCTTCTCTTCTGAGGCTCTTCCAGTGTTCCAGTCTCTTCTACCTCTCTTGTGAACAATTTGGAATAATAAATAATGACCATAAAAGGAAATATAAACCCTCTGTTGCTCTACGCCATCTGAAGAATGCATTCCTTAGCTCTCAGAAAGCCATTTCACTGCCATTGAAAGTAAGAAAAATTATTCTAGCAATTTCCATTAGATTTAGCACATGTACTTATGTGCATGCATGTGTACATACCAGTCAGGGACATAAAAAGTGAAATATGAATGTGCTTATATTAAGAGCTATGATCTGATTTTAATAATGGAGCCTACACAAAGGGATGGAGTGACAAATCTCACTTCACATAAATGGAATCAGTCCATTTGACCATCAACATAGTGTTTTCCTTCTTAAATGAGTGTAAAATGAATACTGCCATTCATGTCAAATCATGTCCAAATAACTTTGCTGTTAACTCTGAATGGTCTCTACACCACTCTGGATAATACCATGTTAAACATCTTTATACATAGTTTGCATAAACTGCTAGTTGTCTTCTTGGAGTAGATCATTCTAAGTAGAATTCTTGGTTGAAGACTGTGTACATTGGCTGCTTTTTCTTTAGAAAACATTACCCATGCTTTCACCATGGTTGACTATTCAGAAGACCCAACTTATGTGAACCCAGTGTCAGCAGGCACAACTGCTATGAGCTCATGATTGCCATCACCCTACCATGCTTAGAAGATGGCCTCCTCTTCCACAACATTTTCTGAGCCTTAAAAGGGCATGTGAGATAAACTGTTTAGGGATGAGCCCTCAGCAGTCTTTCACTCTTAGCATCTTGTGCATGCAGGGGTCTCTACAGTCACCTCCACTACTGTGAAGACTGTCTTCTCTGAATAAGGTTGAGAAGTAGCCTTTGACTATGGTATAAACATAAAATTCAGAAATCAGTGTGTTGTTAGCTAAGAGGTAGTAGTAGGCTCCCCCTAGGGCTTAAGACCTCCTCAGTCATGTTTCTGAGTGGATTTACAGTGTTAGGAATGGATTTACTCTCATTAAAGAGGCCTTAAATTTAACCAAGGAGTGGTTGCTATGCCCACAACAGTTGTGCTATAAACAGCTAGGTAGGCCTGAGGATGCTTTCAAGAGATGGCTTGTAGCCCTTATTTTGGTTTTTGGACTATTGAAACAATAGACTGCTCCCCTCCCCAAACTTAGTTTCTCTGAGGGATCTCATGTTGGAGAAAGAGAAAGTCTAGATCTTGGGCCCTCAGAAAGGAACTTCAGATCCACACAGTGTGGATAACTAGTCAGACAACCTTACTGGAGAGACCGGAGTCTCAAGAAGGATGGAAAAGACCATGCCTTGATTGAGAACTGCTTGGAAACATATAACATTGTTCTCTACCTAAACTTCAACCTCATCTCATTCTTACAAAGACACTAGAGAAGGTCTTTAGACCTCTATGTCTTTCTTCATAACATGGCCACATTGAAAAAGAAATTATTTATTTTAAATTACTAATTTGTCCATTTAAGTTGGCTTCTTGAAGCCAACCGACAGAACCTGACTCAGTGAAGTACAGACTGTGACCTCAACTTTGGTGGCAGTGTCATTATTGTACCAATGGTCACATCATGACTAGCAGCTTTGGTATTTTTAGTTCATAGTGTTCACAGGTAGGCAGACTGTTGGAGCGTTTACTTCCCCAGAAATCTGCAAGCACAGTTTGGCACTGTGGAATCTAGGCATCAAACAGGAAGTTTCCAGTTCAGTTGCAGATTGCGCTTTCTATACTTTGCACCCAATATGTTGATATCTTTAGGGATTTATTAACTAGTTATAGTGGGCAGTCAAGAGGGATGGCAAGAGCCTGTATTGTTTTGGAGGCCTCTGATTCCTCTCTGACCAGCAATGCCTGAAGAGGTGTCTTACTTGTGTTTAACCCACTTAGTAACCCACTATTTCTAAGATTTCCACTGTCCAGCTTTCAAAGTTGGGTGGGTTGAGAGGTGGGGAGGATCTGGGAAAGGTTGGAATAAGGAGAAAAACATGAGATATATATATATATATAGTAGGAAAAACACTTAAAAAAATCAGTGACTACATATATTTAAAAATAATATTGCCTTTGTGTATTTAATAACTTTTAAGATTTGAAAATTTTTACTTTGTTGCTCGAAAGTTTAGCTTGCATGGCTATCTATGTCTTATGTGCATCCTGGAATTGGAATTATGGCGGGTATGAACCACCATGTGGGTCCTCTGAAAGAACAAATTCTTTGAACTATTGAGCCATCTTTGCAACCTACTAGGTTCTGTGTTCCTTTATAGCCCCATATCATAATCAGTTTGATTAACCCTCCATGACACTGTCCTGTGCCATCATCTTTAAAAAATAATAGACTGCTCTAGTGTGTCAAGCCTATTTAACAGCCCATCAAATCATTTACAGGCTTTATTTGAAAACCAGAGGTGCTGATCCTGCTTTCTCCAAGTGAGCTGATAGTGACGACAATCACAAAAGCCTGTTCTTACTCCTCACCCTTGCTTTGCCTGTGTCAGCCTCCCTGGTTGATAGAACATCCGTGACCAATAGCTGTCATGAACATGAAGTGGGTCCCTAAAACAAGATGAGCTGATACAGGTAATGTCAAAGTAAAAGCAGCCCAGTTCCTAGAAATGCAGTTCCTTGGGTTGCTGTGAGGACATGAAAGGAGCAGGGAGACTCTTAGAATGGAAAAGCCATCAACTCCTCCAAATGTTCTCAGTCAGGAATCTCCTTGGTATTTGTTAACCCTTGTGCTTTGGAGTGTCACATGGAGCTAGGTAGGTAGCAGAGGACAGCAATGAAAGGTTGCACACAACTTTGATAGTCTAAATACAGAAGATTATATAAACAAGATAAATTGTTTAGAAAGCATTTAAAGTCCTAATTTCTAAAGAATATGCACTATCTGAGGTGCTTGATAGTTTTCGTATTTTGAAGAATTTAAAGCTATCTGGTAGAGAATGGCTTTTAAAACGAGCTAATTTAATCCTATTAAATAAGTACATTCGCTATTGAAACAAGAAGAAACACTGATGTAGAGAAACTTATGATTTTTTTTTTCGGGTTAAATAAACTTTAGCTAATACAGGGATAATACTACTGAAAATTTCCCTAGTCCTTAAT